>NC_139981.1:24961179-24986915 GCF_963993115.1 Abramis brama
GGACACTGAAGCCACTTAACATGTAAATGTCACTGATTTATATAACAAAATACAGATTTATTTTAAAGACAAATACAGTACTTTTAGCATTTAGCAAAAAACAATGATTTTACGATATCATTTACGATATGATTTTAAGATAATATAATTTAGCAAAAATGATGATTTTAAATGAAAATATAATTTCTTTTTTTAAAAATGAATAAGTGTGAAATGAAGGTTGTCAAATGTTAATAGATCATTATTCATAGTTGATGTGATTCTCTACTGCTGTGGTTACTCTGATAAGACTCCTGTGTGTGAACTTAAAGAAAACTGACTTTATACATCCATGAAAAATCATAATCCCCCAGTTTCACAGACAAGGCCTAGTCCAAGACTAAAATTCATTTTTGAGCTGTTTTAACTGAAAGCAACTTGCACTAACATTTCTTAAAACATATCAGTGCCGTTTTTTAGTCTCAAGATGCACACCATAAAATGTTTCTCAAAGGAACATATAAAAGCTACTTAAATGTCCTAATTGAACTAAGGCATTATCCAGGCTTAATTTAAGCCCTGTCTGTGAATGAAACCAGGCCTAAAACACCATCTGAATTCAGTGTAATTCACACATTTTTAGTGTGGATTAAGTGTCCAAATACTTTTTGGGACACTGTTTCTAAAGCATTTTGGTTAACTAAATATTGAGTTTAGGTTACACTTTATTTGGATGGTACACTTTAGACATTCTACGTATAAGTAACTTGTCAACTACATGTCAACTAACTCTCATTAGAGTAATATCTGTCAGTTTAGGGTTAGGTGTTAGGGTTCGGGTAAGTAGTTGACATGTACTAGTCTTACTATTACTTACATGTAGTTGCAAAGTTATATAGAATGTCTGTTGAGGGACCATCGAAATAAAGCGTTGGCAGATATTAAGCAGGCACTCTAATACTCTAATGAGAGTTAGTTGACATCTAGTTGCAAAGTTACTTATACTGTATTTATCATAATGTCTAAAGTGGACCATGCATCGAAATAAGGTGTTACTTAAGGTTATGCCCAAAACGTTCACCTGAGCTTGATCCAGTAATTCCCCTTCAACCGGAAAGCTCCCTTGTTGTTTGGCCAGACTTCCCTATGACTTCTCATTGTCTTTGTCATTGTCTTGAGTGCTGGTCAAGGTGTTCCTGCTGAGGTCAAGACAAACAGACTCTGGAAAATTGTGAATGGGGCTCCAAAATAGATCTAATATGCAGTTTGTAATTATTTTTTTATTTATTTTTTATGCAATGCTTTGTGCGCCAAGACCTCAAGGAACCTTTATTTGTGTTTCAAATTGACAGTCAGAAAGATATGAATATATGTACTGTTTATATTAACGTAGTCCCAGTTAGATTGTTAGGGTTTCATTATTAATGTTATGTTTTAAATTAATTATTTTTTTTTTTATTTTTTTTTACTTTGGTGATTGTCAGGCCGAAATTAGAACATTTGTCATGCACACAGTTATACACATTCCCCTGGCGAGTTTATTAAATATCATGAATACCCTTTGTGAAAAAGAAGTGTGCTTAGTTAAATTGAATGTGCACTTGTAGTGTACTTCATATTATAACCCCTTAAACATGAAAGTGTTATGCGATCATTTAAGCAAGACCTTATAAAGAACCTTTTTGCCATCAAGTGTTTTTAAACACTTTGAGAAATTAGTCAAACAAATTTCACAGTGTTTAAATGATAATGTCCATTCTTGAGAATTGAGCAGATTTTGTCCCAAAATCAGTGCAGAAAATTTGAAGAAAAAAAAGCCATCAGATTGTGTTTGGCCAGGTGATCAGTGCAAATCTGAATTGAGTAACATTCACTTATGTAAACTATTTACAATATCAAAACAGTAAATTTTCTGTCCAGAAAATGTGGAAAACATGCTTCAGTGTGGTGGTCTAATAGTTTGCAAGTAAACACAACCTCCCACTCTTTGCTCTGAACATACACAAATTCAGTGGATCGTAAAATCGAGCAGCTTACGCTTGTAAGTGGAAGCCTTATTTGAAGACGTTTAATTGGAGCACACACTCCGGCAATTTCTTGGCAGCGTGACGTAGATAACTGTACTCATTTGCGTTATTGCTGAGTAAACAGTTTTTCGGCTCCCAAACAGAAACCCTTGAGATCTGTTGGTTTATGATGGAGTGGAGGAGCGTGTGTGTGTGTGTGTGTGTGCGCGCGCGCGCGCGCGTGTGTGTGTGTGTGTGTATGAACCACAAGGTATATACTGTACCGATACAGCTAGGCTGAGAGTTCTTGGTAACATTCTCTGGAACATCACTCTGGAACATTTGCAAGAAAGAACAACAAGGTCTTCATGTTTCAATGTGTAGATGCGGGAAGTTAAACAGGTCAGAGGTGAGTGCTTGACATATTAGGTGAAGATGAGGGTGGAGGACAACTCAGCGGAAGGTGCTTCGGAGGTGGTGTGCTTGGTCATATCGTCCGCTTTTTAGACAAAGGCCAAAATATGTTGATAAGGTCTGTGAGGGAAATGAGCGCTAGAAATTAGTGTTTCTGCTCTTCAGGATGTTTATTATCCCTCTCTTTTTTCTCCTTCTCTCTACATCCTCTGCATGGGTTCTTCAATGTCTTCTATTCCATTATTATTATTATTATATGTTATTGAGATTGATCCTTAAAGATCACAAAAATAATTTCCCACACTCATATTTTTTTTTTAAATGAATGACTTTGCTTCTTTTGTAGAACACAGAAGAAGAACTTTTGAATAATGTACAGAGGCTATACAATAGTTTGTGTGATATAGAAAATGAAATTTAAGTAATTAGAGTAGAGATCTCTGGATCTGGTTTGATCTTTTAATCCACTTCACCAGTCTGATAGATTTGTTCATTGTTTTAAATGATCCGGTTATAGCAGTTAATAGGTTGTTTTAGGTTAGTAGCCTAGTAACCTATCATTGAATACTGAAACTGATTTTTGTGCTCTTGCGATAAATAAGATAATTTTATGATGCATTTGTGTGTTTTAAAGCTACTTTTGTAGTGAATACCTTTTAAGATACTTTTATGATGCATTTGTCTTTTTAAAGCTTCAATGGCTCAGTCCAAAAAAATTAATTGTAAAGAAAAGAGCAGCCAGTGCATGCTTAATAATTTATCTTTCTGTGTCCCATAAGTTTGGAAAGACATGATGGTGAGTAAATTAAATTTTGGGTTGAACTATCCCTTGATGGTCAATGTTAAAGAACAGGCATAATATAATGTACATCTACAAATTGGTACTGTACTGTGACTGTTTAGTACTCAATAAAAAAGCACTGCCCTCATTACCCTTGAGAGCACCCTTAAACAGACCCTGAGTTAAAGTGGGTTATACCACGTAAGGGATCCTATTGGAAGAATGTCTTTAAATAAACTATGTCCTATCTCCATGCACACTACGCTCTCATGCTCACGCCCACTCAAACACGCCACAAATAAACTTCTATCTCCCAATCCACACACACCTCATGAACTGACACAGAAACAGCCCGTAACTAATCCAGCTCTTATATACATGCACTCTTCCACACATGGAAAAAGCACAAACATCGGTATAGTCACTTTCAGTCTTATATCTGTGCTATCTGTGTTTGTCAAATATGCAGCCATCACATAACATGCTAACATGCCCATATCCTAATGCGACATAAACAGAAAATGGCCATTTCATACTGCAAATCGTTTGTGTTCTTTACTGTGTTTAAAATCATGTGAACATGTAGATTTCATGTTCTGACTACATGAAGTTGTTACATTACATTCAGTTGTTGAGTTTAAAGGCCTGTTTACACCAACACAAATAAAAATTTGGTCCAATACCAATACCCCGATTCCATGTTCTCCCTCTGATATTCACTGTCACTGTCCATTTGTGAGTGCTACCAAGTCAATAGCTGCATTTGAAAACACAGACTGTCTGAGTAGGTACTACTTTAGAATTATAAGAACTTCCTCTTCAACCGTTAAAAACCTGGATGACCTACTATATTTGCCAGCATCTGCTAAATACAACTCAAGAATACTGAAATCAGTATGGAAGCTGTGTTCGGAATGGCATATTACCATACAACTCCTACTATATTGCAGTATGCGATTTGTATACTATGAATAATATGTGAATCTTCTGTATGCATGGAATTCCAAGATTGCGTAATACATTTGCTGAAATCTGATGTATACATCCAAGGACACTGTATATGGGATACTGTTTCCCACAATGCAATGAGCTCCACATGATGTTTAATCTTTGTAAAATGTAACACTTTTATAAGTTGGCCTACACATATACATGTCAAAGGGGAACCGTCAGGGCCATCTAGGCCCTCAGTGAGGGTATATTCACCATTGTACAAATAGTTTAAAAAGTAAAAACTTTTTAATAAAAAGTCATCAGTTCTAATGTTATTTTAATAATTTATAATTTGACAACAAACATCTAAATCTTTTTGAGGAAATAAACCCTTCAAATCTGCCGATTCAGTGTGTGTTGTGTAGACGTCCATTTTCTCCAGATTAGAATTTTTCCGACTAGCTTTCAGCTCTGTGATTAGTAATCCAGCTGTGAAATTAAAGAGGGCCAAGCCATAACAAGTCAATGTCAGGCGTTCCTTTTAATGGGTTGGACGCTAAGATTATGACATGTTGAGGAACACGATCGAGAAAAGAAAAAAAAAACGCTATGGAAATCGCAAGCAACATTAATTAGGAGGACATCGTTGCTAATTTATTATCCACGACGTTTTCAAGATTAACTTCTAAAGAAAAGATGGAGTTAATTGGCAAAGGAAGACCTACACCAGAGCTTAATTTTGAGCAGAAAGCAAAACCTTTTGAAAGCATTTCAACCACAGGAATTAAGTTATATACCTCTGGATGACAGCATCAATCAAGAAACTAAAGCTTTACTGCTGGAACCGTTTGCTTTTTGGGTAAGTTCTTTAAAATCGAATTGATTACGTGACTTACGTGATTGATTTTATTCTGGCCACTGTTTTATATGTTAAGCTTTAGATAAGAAAACAGTTATTTTGCAGAATTAGTTGTCAGTATGTAAATCTGAGCGACCATGCACATTTTCTGTAATTCTGCATAATAGTTACATTTTCCCCAAAGTTATCAAACGTCTTTTTATTAAAACATATGATTTAACATACAATTCACTTGTACATTCTGAGAATCTTTTTTATAACTAATTAAAAAAAAAAATATTAAAAAAATAAACAGTAAACTTAAAGTGCTACAACATTAAAACAAGGCAAGGCAAGGCAAAACAAGCAAGTAACAACAATACAAAAATGATGGCAAAAACACCACCAGGCTGACCACGATCCCCACACTATCCCAACCCCCTATCTGCCCGTCTAACCTCTTCCCATGTATCTTCACCCCATCCACCCTTCCTCGTAGAGACCATCGCTCTAAAACCGTTACAATTGTCATATATCATGTGCTAGGATGCGGACTGTTGTACTGGATTTGTAGTTTTTAGGTATGATATGAGGGGTTTCCATGTTTTATTGAATAAGTTGAGTCTGTCTCTCAGCGTATCCTTTCTAAATGAAGTGTGTTAGTTAAATCCTCTAACCACATCTTAGAGGTAGGTACAGTTGTGCTCTTCCATAAAATGAGGATTAATCTCTTTGCTATTATGAAACAATAAGAGAGAAAACGCTGCTGTGCCACACTCAGATTCCTGAAGGTCTCCGATATTCCAAGAATGATGAACAGGGGCTCAGGTTTGATTGAAGTATTTATGACCTCAGACATAATGTTGCATATATCAGTCCAGAACAATTGAATCCCTAGGCATAGAGCAAAACTATGGAGAAGTGTTGCTACGGAAGAGTGGCCCAAATCATTTAATACAGTCTGTTACATATATGTCGCACACTTACATCATGGAGACGTCTATTTGATATGCGTGTTTACACCTGGAAGACGTATCTGCAATACGTCTTTAGGAAGTTACCTGTCAGATGTCAAATAGACGTTTAGAAAATGTCTTTAAGATGTTTATGATTTAGAATATATGTAAAACTGACATCTTAAAGACGTCTATCAGATGTTAGTAAACAGCAGATGCTTTCCAGATGAAATGATCTTTAATAGACATATTGCAGACGTATGTGTGCTATTTAATCGGCTGCTGTTATTACCAACATATGCGGAAGTATCTGTTGCTAATGTGTGCGTTGGTCTGAGCGCTGTCATGATGCGTCGGCTGACATTACATTTTGTTTAATTTGTTGTTTTTGTGGCCAGTTATCACCATATTCTGTTGAAATAACACACCGATTTTGTGATGCAATTATTTGTAATGATAATTAGAATTTTTATTACTGTTTTTTTGTGATAAGTTAAAGGATGATGGCGGCGCGCGCAGTCGCAGCGGCTAGGAGCTCTCACAGTGGGCATAGGTTTTTCGCTCTTTTGGTAGCACTCAATATTATTGCACGCAGCTTTCAACTGGAGACACACACATACAGTCGCCATGAACTATTACGACTTAACAACGGAGCAGAATACCATCTTCCAGTGGATATATCCATCCCCCCCGAGATCGTTAGATCACTACCCGGGACTCCCGAGGCTGTGAACCGGAGGAGACGCTGTGAGCGCCGACAGAAGAGAGGCAAGCGCGGGGGAGTGCGGCTCAGGCTAAAGGCCAATCCATTCAAGACTCCGCTTCCCACCATCTTCCTATCGAATGCCCGCTCAATCCGGAACAAGATGGATGAAGTCCGACTGCGATTGACTATGCAGAAACAGATGGACAACTGCAACAGCTTGATCTTCACGGAAACATGGCTAGACAGCACGATCCCGGCGGCAGCGATCGAGCTAGCCGGCCGCACTAACTACCGAGCTGACAGGACAGCAGACTCTGGTAAGAAGACCGGTGGAGGTCTGTGTATTTACATTAATGACTCTTGGTGCACAAATACCACTGTAGTTGAACAGCTTTGCTGCCCTGACGTGGAATTCTTGCTGCTTAAATGCAGACCATTCTACATTCCCCGTGAATTCAGTGTTGTTTACATTTGCGCGATCTACATTCCGCCTGATGCAAATGCCAAACTAGCGTTAACAAGGCTTCATGACTGCATACATAAATGTCTGGTTGCACACCCTGACAGTACCTTTATTGCGGCGGGGGATTTTAATCATGCCAACTTAAAGACTGTACTTCACACGTTCCATCGTAATGTGACATGTGCAACCAGAGGGAATAATATACTCGATCAGGTATATACTAATATAGCACACGCATACAGAGCTCAGGCGTACCCCCACCTGGGTCTCTCTGATCATGTTTCACTCCTCTTATACCCCTGCTATACCCCGAAGGCCAGATCTACTAGGCCTTTAGTTAGGTCTGTCAGGACATGGCCTGATGATGCAATCCCCAGACTCCAGGATTGCTTCGACTCCACCGACTGGGACATGTTCAGAGGCCAGGAGGTGCTGACACGGGGCTCTCTGGATGAATTCACTGAATCAGTTTTGGAGTACATCAACTTCTGTGTGGATACCGTTACATCTTCGAAGCAGGTCCATGTAGTTCCAAACCAAAAACCTTGGATGACACCAAAACTAAAAACATTAACTAACGCCAGGGATATAGCATATAGATCTGGGGACACTGAGGCATACAGTGCAGCCAGGGCAGCTCTTAGAAGGGGCATCAGATATGCTAAACTGGCATACAAGAACCGCGTTGAGGCACACTTCTACAACTCCTCAAACCCCCGGCAGGTGTGGGAGGGCATTAGGGCAATCACAGACTACAAGGGAGTGCCATCCTTCCCTGTCAACAGTTGTGCCACCTTAGTTGAAGAACTTAACATCTTTTATGCCCGCTTTGACAGAGATAACAAAGACTCTGTGTTGCCCCCTCTCCCCCCTAATGACGCAGCCCTAGTCTTGTGCACCCATGATGTCAGACATTGCCTACGCAACATCAACCCAAGGAAAGCAGCAGGACCAGATGGAGTACAGGGTCGGGTGCTTAAAGACTGTGCAGCTGAGCTAACAACGGTCTTCACTACCATCTTTAATCTGTCTCTGACGACCTCATGGTTCCCTGCATGCTTGAAATCGGCCATAATAGTTCCAGTCCCCAAGCAGGCTAATGTCACAAGCCTGAACGACTACAGGCCAGTGGCACTCACCCCCATCATTGCAAAATGTTTTGAGAGACTGGTCATCACACATATAAAAACTGCCATACCGTCCTCACTAGATCAATACCAGTTTGCATACAGGAAGAACAGGTCAACAGAGGATTCCATAGCTATTGTGTTACACACTTTGCTAGAACATCTAGAGCACAAGAACACATATGCAAGGCTTCTCTTTGTCGATTTCAGCTCAGCATTTAACACAATCTTGCCAAACAAACTACGTAACAAACTACATGGACTTGGACTAGGCACCACATTATGCAACTGGATATTGGACTTTCTAACAAACCGCACACAATATGTCAGAGTAGGCAAGCACACGTCCTCCACCCTGATCATTAACACCGGGGCTCCCCAGGGTTGTGTGCTTAGCCCACTTCTCTACACACTTTTCACACACGACTGCAGTTCTTCCTCCCCATCCAACTATGTAATAAAATTTGCCGACGACACAACAGTGCTCGGCCTCATCACCGGGAATAACGAGACAGGCGAGAGGTCCAACTGCTGGCGGCATGGTGCAGCAGCAACAACCTGACCCTCAACACAAAGAAAACCAAAGAAATCATTGTGGATTTCCGCAAGACTGGACAGTTAAACCATTTTCCACTCTTCATTGGGAATGAGGTGGTAGAGAGGGTCTCTAGTTTTAAGTATTTAGGTGTGACTGTGACGGAGGATCTGTCGTGGGGGAAAACCATCGCCTCTGCCACAGCGAAGGCCCAACAGCGCCTCTTCTTCCTCAGGAAGCTGAGGTGGGCAAAACTGCCCCAGAGACTCATGATTAACTTTTACCACTGTGCAGTGGAGAGTGTGTTGACCTATGGGTTACTGGTGTGGTTTGCTGCCTGCACCAGCGCAGAGAAGGAGGCCCTACACAGAGTGGTGAGAGCCGCAGGAAAGATAATTGGGGTCATCCTCCCAGACATCCCAACTGTGTACACCTCCCGCTGCATGAACCGAGTGAAGAACATCCTCCAGGACCATTTACATCCAGCACATCACCCCTTCCAACTACTGCCTTCGGGGAGAAGATATAGGTCCATCAGGGCCAAAACCAGCAGGCTGGCCAACAGTCTTTACCCCCATGCAGTCAGGCTGCTTAATGGGCAGTCTACCCCCCCATTGCCCATCGGACATCCCTCTGTGACATAATGTCTCTGTCCATACACCCTTAATACCTGTGATCTGGACTTTGCATTGCTGCAAAAACACTCCAACAACCTTACCTCTATTAGATTTAGTAATTGCACCATGCACTTTACTGGACATAGCACTTTATGGGGTTTTCTAGGGGTATTTATTAAATTAAATTAGGTATAAAGTCATGGGTAATTTAAATTATGGGGATATATATTGATAAGGTAAATGGGTGGACAACTTAAAACTATATGCCTGTCTGTTTTTGCTCTAACAACATTTCGTTGTTATCCTGTAACAATGACAAAATAAATAAACTGAACTGAACTGAACTGATAACTCTCACACTTCACTCTGATGTTTGCTTGTGACATTTCTTGTCAAAGGTAACATGCTGTATTATAAAAGAGAACACTGTAAGCTATAGGCTGATTTTAGGCTGAGTTTACTTTTTTCCAAAGAAAAAAATGGGGTGAGATGGCCAAGGTTCAAGAGTCACAGTTTAGTAGCATGTAAATTGTACTTTAATCTCTATGGCACATTTCCAATCAAGTCAAGTCACCTTTATTTATATAGTGCTTATACAATACAGATTTCAAAGCAGCTATTGATAAACAGGAACATAATGATTCAGTGATGCAAACAGTTCAATGCTTCAACAGGGCTATAAAAAGACAATGGTGTCATTGTTCAACTGAAGTCCGTTTATGTCTATTCAAATTTGTTCACTAACAGTGTAGAGTTCATCAAATATGAAATGAGTTCAATTCGGGTATAAACAAAATTTTGTTTTATGGTAATTTTAGCATATCATATCAATTTTATGCTGACAAAAATAGCCTATTTTCACAATAGCATAATCTGCCATAAATCTTAAGATAATTATTTGTGATGTTTTGGAAAACCCAGCTAAAATGTATTATTTTACCTATGCATACCTAAGCGTTCTACACAGTAAAAAGTGGTAGGTGTTCTTGTAAGGAGCTTACCTGAAACCTTATAATTAGCTGACCTAATGTAGTCAGTTTGATTCAAACTAACTTTTAACTTGAATCAAACCAGGTAATTTGTTACCACATTTTTATGTCAACATTTTTTCAATGTATTTTATTTATTTATTTATTTTTTTGTCGAGCAAAATAAAATCGAATAAACTGATTTTAAGTGAAAAACATTATTTAAGTTCACTGAATCCACTTGACTTTACACCAACATAATGGGTTAGATCAAGAACGTTGGAAAAGACATTTTCACTCAGGTTTCCACATAAAAATAGAATGGTTAGCACATTTATTTTATTTATTTTGTGCACATTTACAGGTAACAACCTGGAACGCTGTGCTGAAGTAATGTTCAATGTTTGTCATGACAAACGTGCGTTGACAACACTGTAGCATTCTACTCTGAAACATTATTTGTTGCATATTGTGTACTATTTCACACACTATTCTAAAAAAATAGCAGGCAGTATGCACTGTAAGCAGTAAGTTAGTGTGCCATTTCAAACACAGCTAACAGTCTGTCTAGAACGAAGGTGAGTGTCTTGCTTATAATAAACCCATTGAACATATTAGTGATACACCCTTATACTCAAAAATAATAATACTAATAGATGTCAGTGTTTGATTGTAAGGAAAACATTTTTGTACAATAAACTATTTTGTTACTGTGTAGAGTCTAAACTTAAAGTCGTCATGAAACAAAAGTATTAACAGATCTTTTATCTGTATTGTTGATCGGATTTTGAGATGTGGGCGTTGCACTCAAAAATAAAAGAGAGCTTGCAGGCGATTGTAAGAAACAGGCAAAGTTTTGATCAGAGAAAGGTCACGTTACGACATTTGAAAAAAATACAAAAATAAACATTAAACAAGAAGATCTATAACATGCATTTACATAATAGGATGAATTTTCATTTAATGCCGACTTTAAGCGAAATCAGTTAAGGAACATTTGTCTAAGCAATAGCGTACCTGTTTCTAGATTCTATGCAATCACAGATACAGGTGTGACATTTCAGGATATCAATTTGAGTCAAGTCTCCTTCATTTATATAGCGCTTTTAAAAATATGGATTGTTTCAAAGCAGCTTTAAAGAGATAATAGGACATTACCGTAACAGATTGTTTAGGCTTTACAACAGCTCTAGGATGAAGTTATTGTCCAGCTAAAGTTAGTTTTGATTGATTGATTAACTTCCGTTGCGAAGATCATTAGTTATTAATTTAGGGGCTGCTAACACAACACCGTTCTAACTGGAAACGTTCTAACACCGTTCTTAACGAGCTCCGGCCGCCCATCCGCACAAAACAGTGCCTGGTGTCTCGAGAACGCACTCCCTGAAATAGGTTCGAAGGTGCAAACGAGTATCCGTTATCTCTGCGCAAACCTCAGAAGCGCATTACATGTTCAGTTGAGTTGTATGTGCGCAGGCGTGTAGTCCTTCTTTACAAATCAACCCTCAATAAACTACTTGTCTGGCCTTAAAAATGTATAATACAGAATTCTTTTGTTGCGCCTGCGTAGCCACGCGAACCGGAATTATCCCGACAACATTTTATCTGTACTGAGGTAAAGGGAAGGGAAGGAGGCCTTCACAGGGGATGGACTGGTTGACACTTCAGGACTGCGTTGTCATCGTGTCCAGGCGCAGGTCCTTCATCAGATCTGGATACGGCCTGGATCCGGTGGACTGCGGTAAACCTTGGATAAACAGAGAGACTAATATTAGCGTAGACGCCATCCTTCTTATGATGTAACAAGTACATCAGGATTCATGGGGAGTGTTCCCGGTTCCGGCTGACCTAATCTATGCAGCCTAACATTGAATTATAGAAGTCTAAGGCCAAAGAGATGTGTTTTTAGTCTAGATTTGAACTGGACTAAGCCAGAGTGTGTCTGCTTCCCAGACAATGTTAGGAAGATTGTTCCAAAGTTTTGGTGCTAAATAGGAAAAGGATCTACCACCAGCAGTCGATTTTGATATTCTAGGTATTATCAACTGGCCGGAATTTTGAGATCGCAATAGACGTGAAGGACTATAATGTGTTAAGAGCTTGCTCAAGTACTGGGGAGCTAAACCATTTAGTGCTTTGTAAGTGATCAGCAATATTTTAAAATGTATATGATGTTTAATAGGGAGCCAATGCAGTGTTGACAGAACCGGGCTAATATGGTCATACTTCCTGGTTCTGGTAAGAATTCTATCTGCTGCATTTTGGACCAGCTGTAGTTTGTTTATTAAGCGTGCAGTGAAACCACCCATTATAGCATTACAATAATCTAGCTTTGATGTCATGAACACATGAACTAATTGTTCTGCATTTTTCATTGAGAGCATATGACGTAATTTAGATATATTTTTTAAGATGAAAAAATGCGGTTTTACAGATACTAGACACGTGACTTTCAAATGAAAGATTGGTATCAAAGAGCACACCCAGATTCCTAACCGACGACGAGGACTTGACAGAGCAGCCATCAAAGTGTTAGACAGTATTCTAGATTATTACGTGAGGAAGTTTTCTGTCGAATAATTAGAATCTCGTTTTTTTCAGAATTAAGTAGTCGGAAGTTGCTAGTCATCCAGTATTTTATATCAGCTATGCATTCCGTTAATTTTGTGAATTGGTAAGTTTCGTCAGGGCGTGAAGAAATATAGAGCTGACTATCATCAGCATAACAGTGAAAACTAATGCCATGCTTCCTAATGATATCTCCCAAGGGTAGCATGTACAGAGTGAAAAGCAACGGTCCTAGTACTGAGCCTTGTGGTACGCCATACTGAACTTGAGATCGATAAGACATCTCTTAATTTACTGCTACAAACTGATAACGGTCAGATAAGTATGATTTAAACCATGCTAATGCAATTCCACTAATGCCAACATAATTTTCGAGTCTATTTAAAAGAATGTTGTGGTCGATAGTATGAAATGCAGCATTAAGATCGAGTAACACTAATGGAGAGATACAACCACGATCGGATGATAAGGAGCAAATCATTTGTGTCTCTAATTAGAGCTGTCTCAGTACTATGGTATGGTCTAAATCCTGATTGAAAATCCTCGCAGATATCATTTCTTTCTAAAAAGGAACATAGTTGTGAAGATACTGAAGATACTTATAGAAAAGGTAGATTCGAGATCGGCCTGTAATTGACTAATTCTGTAGGATCAAGTTGTGTATTTTTTTACAAGCGGTTTAATCATAGCCAGCTTAATGATTTTTGGTATGTATCCTATTGACAAAGACGAATTAATGATATTAAGAAGAGGATCTATGACCTCTGGAAGCATCTCTTTCAGTAGCTTAGTTGGTATAGGGTCTAACATACAGGTTGTCAATTTAGATGATTTAACGAGTTTAGAAAATTCTTCCTCTCCTATAGTAATTAAATGAATTTAATTTTTCCTTAGGGAGACTACAATGCACTTCCTGATGCGATACTGTAATAGACGGACGCATAGTTATAATTTTCTCCCTGGTATTATCAATCTTATAAGTGAAGAAGTTCATAAAGTCATTACTGCTGTGCTGCTTGGAAACTTCTGGGCTTGAAGCTTTAGTTTTCGTTAGTTTAGCCACTGTTTCAAATAAATACCATGGGTTTTGTTTATTTTCTCCTAATAGGGTTGAAAAATAAGCAGATCTAGGAGCTTTTAAGGCCTCTCTGTATGCAATCGAGCTCTCTTTCCATGAAATGCAAAATACCTAGTTTTGTTGTCTTCCAGTTGCGCTCCATTTTTCCATTTTTCCGCTCCATTTTCATTTTTCACGGCATTGGACTATTTTCTTTAATCTTCTTTAAGAGAGAGTTAAAAGTTTCTGTCGCAATATCGAGTTCTTCTAAGCTATCTGGGATGCTGAGATGATGAAACTGATCAGGAAGATTATTAATAAAGCAATCTTTAGTGGCAGAAGTGATAGGTCTAACATATTTGTAACACGGAGTCGGCTTTGCAGCCTTGGCTAAATGAAGTTTACATGAGACCAGATAATGATCTGAGATGTAATCGCTCTGCTGCAGAATTTCAACGGCATCAACATTGATTCCATGTGATAATATTAGATCTAGAGTATGATTACGACAATGAGTAGGTCCTGACACTAGTGTTGTTTTTGGCGGCCTGTTTTAATTTTAGTTTTAGTCTAGTCTTTGTGTCAAGCTGTCGTTTTAGTTTTTATTAGTTTTAGTCATGTTCATACTCTTTTTAGTCTAGTCAAGTTTTAGTCGACGAAAACTGATGACATTTTAGTCTAGTTTTAGTCGACGAAAACTGATGGCATTTTAGTCTAGTTTTAGTCAATGAAATTTTAGTATTTTAGTCTCTTTTTAGTAATGCAATTCTATTTAACCCAGTCAATATAGTATTTCAAACAAGGTTAGGTTATCTTATTATATTTAGGGCTGTGACGGTGGCATTTTTTTTTTTACCACCGCGGTGGTAATGGACCAACTACCGCCGGTGGTTGGGGGGTTGTTTAAAAAAATAAAAACTCGTTTTATATTTCCATTTTGCGGTATATTGCCTATACCGCTCTGCGCTTTGAGAGGGATGTGGGACACGAGCAGGAAAGAGACCATCGATCTCTTTTCTGATATCTTCATGTTTTCTACTTGATGTAAATTGGTCTGAAGAGCGAATTTTATCCCCCACAAGGGCGAGATATTTAGGCTATGTTTGAGATTGCGCTGCCAGATAAAGTGAAACTAAAAATCACCCGCGAGTGTGAAACGCGCTTTACAACTAAACTTGACGCGCCTTACCATGTCTAATAACAAGCACAAATTGTGTTAAAAAGAATTTGACATGCAAGTACAAATGTAGGCTATCTGTCCTACAGCGTTTTTCTACTTTACCACAGTAAAGAATACGAATATAATAGCTGATAATCGGGTGACCAGATCACAAACCAGAATCTTTTTCGTTTTCTATATGTATATTCAAATCAACAATTAGGACTTTATCTGCAGCCAGTACTAACTCTGATAGAAAGTCAGCAAATTCTTTGATAAAGTCTGCATCAAAGACATAACCTGGTGGCCTGTATACAGTAGCCAGCACAAATCTCAAATGTGATTTATCATTTACTCTATATATTGTTACATTAAGCACCAACACTTCAAAAAAATTATATTTGATACTAGACTTCTTAGTAATTCTGAAAATATTACTATAAATTACAGCAACACCTCCCCCTTTGCCTTTCAGACGAGGTTCATGTTTATAACCTAATCTTAGGGGGTGGACTCATTTAAAGTCATGTAATCGTTTGGATTTAGCCAGGTTTCTGTCAAACACAGAACATCTAGTTTATAGTCTGTAATCATATCATTTAACAATAAGTGCTTTTGAAGTAAGGGATTTAATATTCAGCAACCCAAGCTTTATCATTTGCTCATTTGTATTATATCTGTTTTTTATTTGTTGAACATCAATTAAATGTTTACCCTTAGATGGGTTTGAAAGTGTTTTGTATTTCCTAATTTGGGGAACAGACACAGTCTCTATATGATGATATCTAGGTGAAATAGTCTATATGTGATGGGATTTATCTGACCTCAGTGACGTGAGACAGCTAGCAGACGGTCGGTTTAACCAATCTGTCTGCTTCCTGACCTGAGCCCCAATTCATGTTTGAGCTCTAAGACTATGTGCCATTTTTTTTTTTTTTTTTTTTGCGGACACCACTTAGACAGCCAGCCATTGAGTGAGGACAATCTACTAAGTATCTCCTGCGAATAGGAAGGGGGCCAGTGCAAATTACAGTGCCTGACATCGTAATTGTGAGTTCACACACTTATTTAACGTTAATTTTGGTGATCTCCGACTGGCAGAGTCGAACATCATTATTGCCGACATGAATAATAATCTTAGAGAGTTTACAATTAGCATTAGCCAGCACTTGCAGTGATATCAGATAAATTTGACAGTGATATCAGTGTCAGGTAACGGGACATTTCCAGGTTGCTGTTCCATAAAATGGCTTACAGCACCTTTAGGAAAGCATATAGGCAGGGACGTGGGTGACCTACAAATTTACATTGTGGGTATACACGGAGCTATGCTAACTATGTCTAGTGTTGATTTATCACTGTTATATATGGTGTAGCGTCTAAGTATCCCACTTTTAAATAGCAGAAACTGTTCATTTCCCTCCCTGGTTTTCCCCTAGTACTGTAGCTCATGCTATTGAGCAGAGCTCTATCCTGTTGCACTGTCATCAATTGACTCCTTCACAGGTCATGTGACTCGGCAGGCCAGGAGATCTGTCACATAGATCGTCTTTATGTGAAGACTGAGGCAGGTCATTCATGGAGTGGAGCAAGGGAGCTCTCTGCCATGCCTGTGTGTGTGTGTTTGTAAGCATCCTCTTCACTCCTTAGGCCAAGCAAAGAGATCCTTCTATGGCTGCCAACAGTGCACACACACTAAAACACACAAATGTCTGTTTCTCTCTCTCACTTACTAGAAAGTAAATAAGTAAACACTGATTATACATATATATGCCCACTCTCTTTTTTTAAATGGCTTGTAAAAGAGTCCAAATAGTGTATTTTACACAGAAAAGTGGATCGAAACACACTCACTTGACCTTGATAGCTCTTTTTTTTAGAATGCAATTCCTTTGTTTAACCAATAAACTTAGAACCAGAAAATAAAGTTTAATCATTAACTATCATCACTTACACAACAAGCATTTAAACAACATGACTGCCGCACTTCTGCAATATCGACCTTCAGTTAAAAAGCTGAGGTTAGGAAGCCCACTGACCTGAGTCAATAGATCTGCAGTCTTGCAAATATCATGGTCAGTTAAGTTTTAACCTAATAAAGGCTCTAAATCTCTTTTCAGATAACCTAATTAAAAGCCTGCAGCTCTTAATGAGGCAAAATGTTGCAACAAGTTGTTGAACATCAGTTCTATTTGGTTTTAGAAGTATCTGTAATCTCTGGAACATGGTGCTTTATGCTTTTACTGCTGGTTAAAGTCTACTTGAGAGCAGACATTGAGATTGGGCCTTTTGCTTGTGGCAATAAAACTGAGGCAGGTCAAAAGTGACATGGAAAAGTTATATATAAATAGTTATATTTAAATATATATAAATTATCTTGTCCTCTTTTCTCATTTTCTCACACTTATGTCATTCCAAATTTGCATAACTTTTTCCATGGAGCACAAAAGGAGAACTTTTGAAGAATGTTCACACTGTAGCCCTGCATGTAGATGACCATTATTTCTACGAAGGCCCAGATACAGAACACTTATTGCATTGAATTAACATTACAAAGTGATGTTGGTTTAACGTCACTTTTGCACCCTCAGTTTATGATGCAACAATGTTGAATTTTGAAATGTTCAACAATGTCACTGAAACAACATTACACTATGATTCTGCATCACTGTTGTTGAATCAACATTGAAATAACTAAAAGAATCAGTTTCACTTTATTTTGATGGTCCCTTTAACACATTCTGTTGACTATAAGTAACTTTGGACCTACATGTCTACTAGCTCTCATTAGAGTGTTAGTAAAGTATTAGTAGACTGGTAGGGTTAGGGTTAGAGTAAGTTGACATGTAGTTGCAAAGTTACTTCAGTAGTAACTCAGTAGAATGTCTGTTGAAGGACCATCACAATAAAGAGTTAGCAGATATTAAGCAGACAGTCTACTAATAGTCTAATGAGAGTTAATTGACGTGTAGTTGCAAAGTTACTTACAGTCAACAGAATGTTCAAAAGGGACCATCAAAATAAAGTGTTACCAAAGAATCAATGTTGTTGAATCAATGCTTGTTACATTGTGATCTTTTTTTGAAATATTGAAAATACAACTGAAATGAAATGTAATTATTTATCGCATCTTATTTTCCATGAAACTTCATAGCACTCAAGTGGACAAGTGTACCAAGTTCATCTTGTTGAATAACAGAGCTAGGGTGTTTTCAATGACAAGTTCTTTAAAGCTGCAGATTCACCTTAGGTAGACCTTAAAGGTGCTCTAAGCAGTGTTGGGTGACGTCACTTCTTGTTGACGTTCGAAGTATTGTCAAACAAAACGGAGGCTAGCTCGACCCTCCCTCCTCCTCATCCCGTCCCCTCCCACTCCCTTCCGTGCTTCCTGAAACAGGCTTTTCCAATGTAAATTTGGGACTTCACGCGTTCCTTCTCCTTTTCCCTCTTCTTTGCTATTTGTTCATCGGAACGTCGTCTCTTTGGTCGTGTGTCGGCCATATCAAAATTCAAGAGAATATAATTCTAATGTTAGTTGTTGTCGTCATAGGACATCTCTCCTCTAGCTAACTTCCCTCTTCATGCTTCTCTCTCCTCCACTCCTCACACCCCCCTTCATGTGCACGTGCACTAACCCCCCACCCCCACCCCCAAATCATTCTTGTCAGTTATTGGCTGGAACACTGTTTGTTATGTTTCATGGTGCAGGTTGGCCCAGTTTGTTTTTGTTGCCGTTTGTGGAGCCTGAGCTGTCTATAGAGACCGTGTTTTTTTACAGTGTGTTCAGGGAACAGGCAGCTAGCGGATAGTGAAGAGATGTTTGCTGTATGTGACAAAAAAATGTTTCAGCCTAAAAAAACACATGACATCGCTTAGAGCACTTTTAATCTCTTTAAATATCACAAAATAGCGATGACACTTGACACCTGACACTTTCTCATAAATACATGTATTTTCTTTTGTGATTGTGTTTCAGTTGGAACAGGCTAAACTGAAGTTAGTTAAACTGAAGTAATTTAATACTGATTCAGGAATATGAATGAGTACCTGATTTAAGCTGTAATCAGGAGGAGATGAGGCTCAGGATAGCGTCAAATCCCAGCTCAGGTGATTATTCTCTTGACTAGGCTACCCATGAAATCGCATCTCTTGATTTTGAATAATTAATTACTCTGCGACCGCTAAAAAAATACATACTATATAGTATGTCTGCATGTAGTATGAATGTAATCCAGATATAGTATCAGAGATTGTTTTATATTGGGGAGATGAGAGGGTCTAGGTTTTAACACTGGAGAAAGCGTAACGGCTAACTTGGATCATGTGAGGCACCTCAGCCTATCGTGTAATGGCAGTGACGTCAGTGCCCACCGTTAAAAGTTTTATGACAGTCAGTTACAGTTTACGGTAATCAGTTTCTTGTGGATTACGCATTTGTCTTGTGAATAAATGCTGTATATTTGCTGTTATATTGCTAGTAAACGTACAGTAGGATTGGATTGTTTGCAGATTGTGCTTTACTGCAGAAAAAAAGAGTGAGAATATCTCTATTAGCTGCAAAGTTCACTGTAGGGCGCATAAAACTACATTTAAGATTGCACTAAAGCTTAATTGTAATTTAATACATATTTAATTCATAAAAATTATATGTATTGTTTTTTACCTTCATTCATTAAAAAGCGTTATATCATCATCATCATCATTAGGCACACAGCAGTCAAATGATGAATGAAATGATATCCCATGTTTCTCAAAGATATCACATTGTGGGAGCATATATAAGGAGAATAAGATCGGAGCTAAGATGGAACCCTGCGGTCCTCCACATGCTAGGTTTGCAATAGAAGAAGTGAAATTAGCAATGTTGACTGTAAAAGATCAGTTAATCAGATTAGATATAAACCATTTCAGAACATTTTCCTGCTGAACGATACAATAGCGGGAGATAAGAACAGAATGATAAACAGAAGGACTAAGACATTTCTCACACAATTCTGAGGATATCACTGAAAATACCTTGGAGGGTTAAGAGCATCATTGATATTAGCAAACAAAAAAAACCAGTAGTTTTGTGATGACTTGTGGCAATAACATTTGAAAAATATTTATGCCTAGCCACTCTTACAGCTTTCTGATAATTGGGCAATGAATCTTTCAGGATCTTGGAGGAAATCTGAAGCTTGTCCTTCCATTTTCTTTCTGTCCTTCTATCTGACCAAGAGAACGAATATTACTATTAAATAATCCAAGGATGAGATTTTGATTTTTATAGATTTAGATATCAATAGTGCAACTGAGCCCATAACATTTTAGCAAATATTACTAAATAATATCTAGTATATAATGATCTTCAGAATTTAATAAATGTAATGGAGAATCAAGTGATGCTGATATGCTTGCCTCCTCAAAAGCTGTAATAAATGCTGTTGACATACTGTTGACAGAGTATCATGGAAGTTTCAATAGGGACAGAGACATTAAAAAAGGACAGGTTTATGATCAGAAAAGTAAGTATCGTATACAACAGAGTGTCACTAACAAATGGTCCATACGATAAAACCAAGTCTAAAATATGGCCGTTAGCATGTGTGGGAGCATTAACTACTTGTTTAAAATCAAAAGAATGCATAAGACTTAAGAAAAAACAAATCACCAAGTAACAAAAGCCTGTCGTATTTTGGAACAGTTGTCCCCAAGAAGTCCGCAAATTCATCAATTTTGGTGGCCGATATATATAAAGGTCACTGCCAATGGACATGCAGAGTTCATAAGAAACAATTGCAGTTCAAAGCTATTATAAACATCAGATGGCAAGGCGCGAATGTTAAAGGGATAGTTCACCCAAAAACGTGCAACACAGATGCGCTACGCAGTTATACTACGTGAACTAACTCGAGGCCCAGAGAGAAGGAAATGAATAGTGGAATAAAGCCATTATTTATTTTTATTTTTTTGCGCACAAAAAGTATTCTCGTCGCTTTATAAACTTAAGATTGAGCCACTGTAGTCACTTGGACTACTTTGATGATGTCTGTATTACCTTTTCTGGACATGGACAGTATACCGTACATACATTTTCAATGGAGGGACAGAAAGCTCTCGGACTAAATCTAAAATATCTTAAACTGTGTTCCGAAGATGAACGGAGGTCTTACGGGCTTGGAACGACATGAGGGTGAGTCATTAATGACATAATTTTCATTTTTGGGTGAACTAACCCTTTAAAGTTATTTGTTCTATGGATCAACGATTTTGCTGACATCACCCTGCACTTCAGCTTCTAGTCATATTTCCTGTTCAATTAAATGCTCTCTAGAATCAGATGCTTCCCACCTCCTACACTATAAATAGACCCTGAAGCTGTGGCAGAAATTGCACTACTGTATATCACAAAACATATCGGACCCATTTGAATTCTACACAGAATGCTGTATTTTAAAGCGATATAGAGGAGAATGGGAGGATAAACGGTTAGACAGACTCTGCATTAGATACAGCACTGATGAGTAGGCCTAGAAGAGATAACATTGGTGGGACTGTTTTGCTCTAGTTACAGTTTCATATTAAATCTAAAAGGGGAATCTATTACAGTGTGACTATCATAAGCTGTCAAATGCGACTTGGCCGAGCTCCATCAATGGCTTTGGATGAGCTGTGATATAAACAGAACAAAACTAATTCCTTTCTGTTCTTTGTTACCTTTTTGGATTGATTAAAGACTGTTTTGTTAATTTCTTTTACCTTCGTGCACTCATTACAGCCACAGCATTACAGGAGCACTGTAAAGTAATAATAATTGAAAAACCCCTCTCCTAAACCCTCTGTTCTCTTACAGTGGTTTAGTCCAGAGTGAAACCAGAGCGCTGAGACCCCTTCAGCCTGGCGATAACTGTTCATAACTGTTTATTAGTTGGTGACCCTGGGCCAAGCTCAGCACTACTGCCATGTTTCAGATGACTTCCATTTTAAGGCTTTACCTTCTCGTTCCTATTCACTTTTCTTGTAGATGTGGTATTTATGAGTGAGGTGCTGTATAAACTGTTATTAAAATGCCTCCGGTTTCATTTGAGGAAAAAATATATGGGGTATTTCATGACTGTTTTGGCAAGACTCTCTGGGCTTTTTTTCCTGTCATAGCAGAAATAGGGTGTTAGGTTCATAAAGCACTTTTCAACCCACCAGATTTCGAGGCACCATATTTTACATGAAAAAAAAAAAAGTAAACTCTAAATTTATAGTTCTGCTTAGCACTGATGAGTAGGCCTTCTTTCACATTCTCTATCCCACCATCTTTCAAAAGCCTTAAAGAGATAGATAGTTCAACCAAAAATGTCCAGCGATAGCCATTGTCATCACACACTTTCATTGAAGCAAAGAGCTGTTTGGACTCCATCTTTAGCCCAGTCTTCCAATTATTGGCAATACCCTCTGTGTGAGTTTTGCTGCCCACCTCCTATAACATTTTCTGTAATTTCCTCCTGTCAACAGTTGTGTCAGTTGTGCTGAGCTGTTATCACACACTGACCTACATTCTATATGTGGACAGTTGGGGTAAATGAGAAGGATGTTTCTAGGATACTTGCATTAATTTACTTGCTTGACACGATTGTTCAATAATGACATAGGAAAATATTGCATTATAAGGGGTGGGGGGGGGGGTGGGGGGGTGGGGGGGGGGGGTGGGAACTACATACTTCTAAAAATATATAATTTTTTTAGATTTTTAAATGAATTTACACTTGTTTGTGGACCTTTACCCAAAATCCTTAAATATATTTCTTACAGAAGTATCCAGGGACAAATACAAAGAGAAAAAAAAAATAATAATAATAATAATAATAATTTGCGCTGAAGAAATTATTACATTTATTCAGCATTAAACTGAACAAAAGGGACAATACAGACATTTCTAATGTTACAAAAAAAATCTGTTGAACTTTTGTTTTGTTTCATCAAATAAATGGTGAGCATAAGAGAATTTCAAAAACATTTTAAAATCTTACTGACCTCAAACTTTTGAACAGTATATTGTATATTGCATTGTAACACGATTTTCATGACAGTTAAGCACAAACAATATAAAAAAAAGCATAAATGAAATTCAGTACGGCAAGTGCTAAAACAATTTATAAATATACATAACAATTTAAATAAATTATATAACAATATATGTTTATAATACATAAATAATATATCTTTAGACACTACACACATCTTACTGATCCTAAAAACAAGCATCATTTTTATTTTCTGTATGCAAAATATAATGATTTTGGGGTGAAATATGCCTGGAACATATTTAAAAAAATATTTTGTGAGATTCATCCTTATTACAGTTTTTCTCGATTGCTTAAACACATTTCTTGAAACTATGCCTCGTATTCTCAAAACTATAAACACAAATCCATAACGTCTCACCCAGTTCCCCAAACATCCTATTTTCAGGTCAAAATGAAGCTCTACACTCAAAACCATTCACTCTTGCTGAAAAACCAAACTTTGCCCTCAGACAGGACACACAAGCCCTCAAAATCACACACACTACAACATAGTCTAAGACACTGGTGCAATAAATTCAAAACAACATTTCCAAAACTGGTAAGTTATGTTGCTTGTGGTTCCCCCCCTCACAAACCTTTTCACATGATGAACACAAAAGACACAACCAGTGGATACATTGGCACATTTTTATTCATACACAGAAAACACACACACACAAAAATATTTTTTTTTTTCCTGTTTTACTCTTTTTTTTTTTTACTCTTTTTTTTTTTTACTCTTTTTTTTTATTCTCTCCTCTAATTTTTTTTATTTATATTTACTTACAGTAAGATTTGTGTGACCAACATATGACAGTAAAAGAGCACACACAAACCATATTCTAATATGGAATTCGAATTGTATTGGAATAGTAAAGAGTGTTGGTCGTGACAGGAGGGTCTCCACTCAAGGATACAATATGATGGATACGTCTAAGGATGTTCCACATATGGTTGAAATACCATCACTGGCCTAGAAAGACAACATTCTGGGAGTCAAGACTATAAAGGATGAAGGATGCCCTCCCTTCACTGTCACACTCTGCAGCCACTCTGTGTGACTGTATGACTGCTGGCCTTTTCTTGCAAGAAAATACACCTCATCAAAGACTATTGGAAATGTTTGTCTCTTATTCAGTGATAGAATTTTGTTTGCCACCACACCTCCCTGAAGGTTCTCGAGGCGACGGTAAAGCGACTCAAATTTGGCCTTACTCGTAGCCCAGCCTCCCTCATAGTCATACCATTGACTAACACATGGGCAACTAGAGTGGCTTGAATTTCATCTGAGACTGCTTGTCTTCTTGTCCTTGCCCTTCCTCCTCCTCATTCTTATCCCTCTTCCTTCATGTCTTTCTGGATCCATTGTTCCAAAACGCAATAAACTGATTTGGGCCCTTTTATATATCTATTGAAGGTTCTGATTGATGTGTGTTAAATTTTGACTCTTAGTGTTTCCACCTGGGTAATTGTGTGCTAACTGAGCTGAAGCTGTGCTAACTCGAGTGGACAATTTTGAATGCTAGTGCTTTCTAAATGACAACATGGTCTAAGCAATGAGAAATGAAGGGATTTGTGTGTAGAGTTTTGCAGTGACAGTTCAACAAATCTGACTCATGTGTCAAAACAGGGAATAGTGTTTATAGTTTAGTGAAATGGGTGTGCTTTTTGATAAATGGTGTTATGGTTTTGAAATTTTAGTTCAAAAGCCTGGTTATAGTGTTTAAGCAATCGAGAAAAACTGTAAGTCTTAATTGGTACTGAGACTGACATCAAGGTACACAGTCATGCTAGCAAAGCTATCTGCACTACGTGCTTTGGCTCTGTGTGGAATTGACGGATGAGCCCATTACCCAGACCGTGTTTGTACACATCCTGACTGTGGAGCCAGCATTTGACTTACCAAATAGTGCACATTCCTCACTATGATAAACACCCAGTCTCATATGCACAGGCTGGACTCTGGGAATGAAGACTTGGAAGCTGGTGTGCAGGATTGCTGTGCATTCTAGCACGTGTTGTTCCAAATTATAATCCTCATTTTTCAATAAATGAGATGAGTTATGAACCTTTCCTCTGTTAAAAACTGTGCTGAAATGTTCTGTTATTTCTGTGTAATATCTGCTATTTAAGATTACTTCCCCTATTAATATACACAACAACTGGCACACACCATTTCAGATGCCAGGTTACCAAAGTCTGGAATCTTTCCCCAAAATCCGAAAGAAGTAATTTAGACGCCACTAGTCTCTTACCTCAGTCCATATTGAACAGTATCATGCCTATTTACATCCTTCAGTGCCAACCCCAATTGCTCAACTACCCAGTTGGGTTATTTTATGCAAGAAATGCCTTTTCCAGTTTGATAAGATGATTTTAATGTAAATGTTTCTCAGATTTTGAACATTCTATCAGATACATATTGTGTTAAAGAGTTAATACTCAGTGCCATCTCGTGCTAAATGAATACAATTCTTTAATTATAAGAGGGGTGCCCTCTTTTCCACTTGAGCACCTGTCCCCCAAAATGTCTGTGCACAGCTCTAATCCCGAGGGTAGCATGTACCGGGAGAAAAGCAAAGGTCTTAGT